>NW_027590256.1:55000-60000 GCF_964213995.1 Mustelus asterias
CCCTCGACACTGTTCCCATCAAACACTCCCAGGACAGGTACAGGTACAGCTCAGAGTTCGATACAGAATAAAGCTCTCTCTACACTGTTCCCATCAAACACTCCCAGGACAGACACAGCACAGAGTTCGATACAGAGTAAAGCTCCCTCTACACTGTCCCCATCCAACACACCCAGGACAGATACAGCACGGGGTTAGATACAGAGTAAAGCTCTCTCTACACTGTCCCCATCAAACACACCCAGGACAGATACAGCACGGGGTTAAATACAGAGTAAAGCTCTCTCTACACTGTCCCCATCAAACACACCCAGGACAGATACAGCACGGGGTTAGATACAGAGTAAACCTCCCTCTACACTGTTCCCATCAAACATCCCCAGGACAGGCACAGCACGGAGTTAGATACAGATAAAGCTCCCTCTACACTGTCACTATCAAATAACTATCAAATCTCCACATCATGACGATCAAATATTCCAATGACAGATACAGCATGGGGATAGATACAGGGAAAAGCTGCCACACATCAAACACACCCAGGACAGGTACAGCATCGGGTGAGATACAGCGTAAATCTCCCTCCACATTGTGTGTGTGAGAGAGAATGTGTGTGTGTGAGAGGGAATATGAGTTTGTGTGTGTGTGTGAGAGGGAGAGTGTGAGAAAGAGAGACAATGTGTGATGGAGACAGCGTGCGTCTGAGAGAAAGTGTGTGTGTGTGTGAGAGAGAGTGTGTGTGTGAGAGAGAATATGACTTTGTGTGTGTGTGTGAGAGGGAGAGTGTGAGAAAGAGAGACAATGTGTGATGGAGACAGAGTGCGTCTGAGAGAGTGTGTGTGTCTCTGAGAGTGTGAGAGAGTGTGTGTGTGAGAGAGAGCGTGTGTGTGTGAGAGAGTGTGTGTGTGTGTGTGAGAGAGTGTGTGTGTCTGAGAGTGTGAGAGAGAGTGTGTGTGCGAGAGAGAGAGAGCGTGTGTGTGAGAGAGAGTGTGTGTGTGTGTGAGAGAGTGTGTGTCTGAGTGTGTGAGAGAGTGTGTGTGCGAGAGAGAGAGAGTGTGTGTGTGTGTGAGATTATGTGTGTGTCTAAGAGTGTGTAAGAGAGAGTGTGTGTGTGAGCTGATCTTTTTCTACAGTCTATCGGTAACTGCAACACGATATTCTGCACCCTTTCCTCTCCTTCTCCCTGTGTACTCTATGTACAGAATGTTTTGTCTGTATAGCGCACAAGAAACAATACTTTTCACTGCATCCCAATTCAAATCAATCAAATCAAATCAAATTAACACGGTGAAGTTTGGACCCTGTGGGGTGACAGTTGTCTGAATACAGATTCTATCTTATTGTAACATTCAGGTACCACGTGTACTGAGCTCACCAGCGTTCTGTCTGTATTGTGTGAATCCAGTCTTGAAATATCCACTCATGTTGCTAATTCTGCCAAGACAGAAACAGAAAGAGTGTTTGAATTCTCCGTGATTAGACCCCTTAACGATAAACAACATGGTGGATGAGAGGGATAGAGAGGGAGAGGGTGAGAGGGATAGAGAGGGAGAGGGAGAGAGAGAGAGAGAGAGGAAGAGAGAGAGATGGAGCGATGCAGAGTAACAGAGAGATAGGGAGAGGGAGCAATGCAGAGAGTAACAGTTAGACAGTGAGGAATAGAGATTAATTCAGATGGGTAGTGAGTGACAGGGGAGTCCGAGACGCTACATAAACAAGGTAAAGATTTGAAAATGGAGGAGTGTTTCTTACCCACTTTTAAAAGACAATCCACACTCACACCAGTCACATTTCACACTCTCTGCTCAGTCCTGTGTTGGGGGGTGTTGAGTGTGGGATCAGTGTTTGCTTTTCTCAAACCGCAGTGATATTCCCAACAAGGGCAAGACGTTTCAGTGTTTAAAACTGTAAACATTTAAAAACAAAAGCAGACAGGATTTGGTTAAATCTCACGGGATCCAGGGTGAGGTAGCCAAATGGATATAAAATAGGCTGGATGACAGAAGACAGAGGGTGGTTGTAGAGGGTTGTTTTTTTGGTCAAACTGGAGGCCTGTGACCAGCGGGGTGCCTCAGGGATCGGTGCTGGGTCCACTGTTATTGGTCATCTATATTAATGATTTGGATGGGAATTTAGGAGGCATGGTTTGTAAGTTTGCAGTTGACACCAAGATTTGTGGCATAGTGGACAGTGAAGAAGGTTATCTCGGGTTGCAATGGGATCTTGATCAATTGGGCCAGTGGGCTGTTGAATGGCAGATGGAGTTTAATTTAGATAAATGCAAGGTGATACATTTTGGTGTATCGAACCAACACAGGACTTACTCAGTTAATGGTAGGGTGTTGCTGAGAGTTACAGAACAAAGAGATCTCGGGGGTACAGATTGACAGCTCCTTGAAAGTGGAGTCACAGGTGGATAGAGTGGTGAAGAAGGCATTCCACATGCTTGGTTTCATTGGTCAGAACATGGAATAGAGGAGTTGGGACGTCTTGCTGGAGTTGTACAAGACATTGGTGAGACCACACTTGGAATGCTGTGTATTGTTCTGGTCACCCTTATAAAAAGGAGATTATTAAGCAAGAAAGTGTGCAGAAAAGAATGACTGGGATGCTATGGGGTCCTGATGGTTTGAGTTATAATGAGAGGCTGGATACTCTGGGACTTTTTTTCCCTTGAGTTGGCTTAGTGGTGTTCTTATAGAGGTCTCTAAAATAATGAGGGCATGGATACAGCAGCTTTACAGAACCTTAGTTAGGCCGCACTTGGAATATAGTGTTCAATTCTGATCGACACACGACCAGAAAGATGTGGAGAATTTGGAGAGGGTTCAGAAAAGATTTACCAGGATGTTGCCTGGTATGGAGGGCATTAGCTCTGAGGAGAGATTGGAGAAACTTGGTTTGTTCTCACTGGAACGACGGAGGTTGAGGGGCGACCTGATAGAATTCAACAAGATTATGAGAGGCATGGACAGAGTGGATAGTCAGGAGCTTTTTCCCAGGGTTGAAGAGTCAATTACTAGGGGGCACAGGTTTAAGGTGTGAGGGGCAAGGTTTAAAGGAGATGTACGAGGCAGGTTTTTTACACAGAGGGTGGTGGGTGCCTGGAACTCGCTGCCGGGGGAGGTAGTGGAAGCGGATACGATAGTGAGTTTTACGGAACATCTGGACAAATACATGAATAGGATGGGAATAGAGGGATACGGTCCCCGGAAGGGTAGGGGGTTTTAGTTCAGTCGGGCAGCATGGTTGGTGCAGGCATGGAGGGCCGAAGGGACTGTTCCTGTGCTGTAATTCCTGTCCCCATCAAACACTTCCAGGACAGGTACAGCACAGGGTTAGGTACAGAGTAAAGCTCCCTCGACACTGTCCCCATTAAACACTCGCAGGACAGGGACAGCACGGGTTTAGATCCAGAGTGAAGCTCCCTCTACACTGTCCCCATCAAACACTCCCAGGACAGGTACAGCACGGGGTTAGATACAGAGTAAAGCTCCCTCTGCACTAGCCCCATCAAACACTCGCAGGACAGATAGAGCACGGAGTTAGATACAGAGTAAAGCTCCCTCTACACTGTCCCCATCAAACACTCCCAGGACAGGTACAGCACGGGGTTAGATACAGAGTAAAGCTCCCTCTACACTATCCCCATCAAACACTCGCAGGACAGGGACAGCACGGGTTTAGATCCAGAGTGAAGCTCCCTCGACACTGTCCCCATCAAACACTCCCAGGACAGATACAGCACGGGGTTAGATACAGAGTGAAGCTCCCTCGACACTGTCCCCATCAAACACTCCCTGGACAGGTACAGCACGGGGTTAGGTACAGAGTAAAGCTCCCTCGACACTGTCCCCATTAAACACTCGCAGGACAGGGACAGCACGGGTTTAGATCCAGAGTGAAGCTCCCTCTACACTGTCCCCATCAAACACTCCCAGGACAGGTACAGCACGGGGTTAGATACAGAGTGAATCTCCCTCGACACTGTCCCCATCAAACACTCCCAGGACAGGTACAGCACGGGGTTAGATACAGAGTGAAGCTCCCTCGACACTGTCCCCATCAAACACTCCCAGGACAGGTACAGCACGGGGTTCGATACAGCTCAAATCTTCCTCGACATTTTGCACCATCATTGTGTGTGTGTGTGTGTGTGTGAGAGAATGTGTGTGCGAGAGAGAGAGAGTGTGTGTGTGTGTGTGAGAGAGAGATTGTGTGAGAGAGAGTGTGCGAGAGAGTGTGAGTGTGTGAGAGAGAGAGTGTGTGTGTGAGAGAGTGTGTGTGCGAGAGAGAGAGTGCGAGAGTGAGAGTGTGTGCGAGAGTGAGTGTGTGCGAGAGAGAGTGTGTGCGAGAGAGCGTGTGTGCGAGAGAGAGTGTGTGCGAGAGAGAGTGTGTGCGAGAGAGAGTGTGTGTGTGTGTGAGAGAGATTGTGTGCGAGAGAGTGTGTGCGAAAGTGTGTGTATGAGAGAGAGTGTGTGTATGAGAGAGCGTGTGTGAGAGAGTGTGTGCGAGAGAGTGTGTGCGTGTGAGAGAGAGAGTGTGTGCGAGAGAGCGTGTGCGTGAGAGAGAGAGTGTGTGCGTGAGAGAGAGAGTGTGTGCGTGAGAGAGAGTGTGTGCGTGAGAGAGAGTGTGTGCGTGAGAGAGAGTGTGTGCGTGACAGAGAGAGAGAGAGTGTGTGTGAGAGACAGTGTGTGCGAGAGTGAGAGTGTGTGTCTGAGAGAGAGTGTGCGTGTGCGAGAGAGAGTGTGTGTGAGAGACAGTGTGTGCGAGAGTGCGAGTGTGTGTGTGAGAGAGAGTGTGCGTGTGAGAGAGAGTGTGTGTGTGTGAGAGAGAGTATATGTTTGAGAGAGTGGATGTGTGAGAGAGAGAGTGTATGTGTGTGAGAGAGAGAGTGTATGTGTGTGAGAGAGTGAGTGTATGTGTGTGTGAGAGAGTGAGTGTATGTGTGTGAGAGTGTGACAGTGAGAGAGAATGCGTGGGTGAGAGTGTGTGAGCGT
>NW_027590256.1:67500-107500 GCF_964213995.1 Mustelus asterias
AGGAGTTGGGACGTCTTGTTGGAGTTGTACAAGACATTGGTGAGACCACACTTGGAATGCTGTGTATAGTTCTGGTCACCTTATAAAAAGGAGATTATTAAGCTAGAAAGTGTGCAGAAAAGAATTACTGGGATGCTATGGGGTCCTGATGGTTTGAGTTATAATGAGAGGCTGGATACTCTGGGACCTTTTTTCCCTTGAGTTGGCTTAGTGGTGTTCTTCTAGAGGTCTCTAAAATAATGAGGGCATGGATATAGCAGCTTTATAGAACCTTAGTTAGGCCGCACTTGGAATATAGTGTTCAATTCTGATCGACACACGACCAGAAAGATGTGGAGAATTTGGAGAGGGTTCAGAAAAGATTTACCAGGATGTTGCCTGGTATGGAGGGCATTAGCTCTGAGGAGAGATTGGAGAAACTTGGTTTGTTCTCACTGGAACGACGGAGGTTGAGGGATGACCTGATAGAATTCTACCAGATTATGAGGGGCATGGACAGAGTTGATAGTCAGAAGCTTTTTACCAGGGTGGAAGATTCAAAATCTAGGGGGCACAGGTTTAAGGTGTGAGGGGCAAGGTTTAAAGGAGATGTACAAGGCAAGTTTTTTTACACAGAGGGTGGTGGGTGCCTGGAACTCGCTGTCGGGGGAGGGAGTGGAAGCGGATACGATAGTGAGTTTTACGGAACGTCTGGACAAATACATGAATAGGATGGGAATAGAGGGATATGGTCCCCGGAAGGGTAGGGGGTTTTAGTTCAGTCGGGCAGCATGGTTGGTGCAGGCTTGGAGGGCCGAAGGGACTGTTCCTGTGCTGTAATTCTCTTTGTTCTTTGAGAAGCTCGTCAACATCTTTTCCAAAAGGGAGGGGAGTCTAAAACTAGAAGACATAGGTTTAAGGTGAGAGGGGAGAGGGTCCAGAGGGCAATTCTTTTCACACATAGGGTGGTGAGGGATTGGAACAAGCTGCCAGAGGTCGTAGGAGAAGCGGACACAATTTTATATTTTAAAAAGCATTTAGACAGTTATTCTGGTAAGATTGGTGTGGAGGGATTTGGGCCAAACGCAAGGCATTTGATACGAGCTTTATGGTTAAAAACTGGGTGGCAGGGAAAAGTTGGGCCAAAGGGCCCATTTGTATCTGAGCTCTGTTTTCTGCCCGGAAACCATTTCTCAATCCATCCCAGTGTTTTCCAAATTTGTGGATTGGACACAGTAAATTGCCGTTTCCTGTCCAAAGCTGTGTAGGTTCGGTGGATTAAGGTAAATGTGTGGGGTTACGGGGATAGGGCTGGGTCAAGGGCCTTGTTAAGATACTGTGTCAGAGAGTCAGTACAGACTCGATGGGCTGAATGGTCTCCTTCTGCACTGCAGGAATTCTGTGACTCTGTTATTAAGATCCCTTTGTCATTTGAAGCTTCCAGCTAAAATGCTGACAATGCTGCCTATTTCTGTGCACTTTGGCAAATGTTCTGTCTCATCACCGGGCGACACGGTGGCACAGTGGTTAGCACTGCTGACTCACAGCGCCAGGGATCTGGGTTCGATTCCCCGCCTCGAGTGACTGTCTGTGTGGAGTTTGCACGTTTGCTAAATTGCCCCTTAGTGTCAGGGGGATTCGGGCCTGGGTGGGATTATTGTCGGGGCAGGCTTGTTGGGCTGAATGGCCTCATTCTGCAGTGTAGGAATTCTATGGCTCTTGGATCTTAAGTGGTTGATAAAGAGTGAAACTGAGACACAAACTGGGGCTTGGCAGCAGCAGACAGAATGGGAATCATTGCATCCTGCAGGGATTTTTATTACAGAATCAATTTCAGAAAATTTACAACTCAAAATTCACAACAGCAAAGTGTGGGATTGCAAACTTGGAATGATTAACCCAGGACTAAAGTTTAAAAGCTACAGATTGACATTCAGAAACAAGAGATGGCCTCACATCTTCAATTCTGTGATTGTCTGGCATCTCCTGCTCTGAATATTACAAAATCTCTGCCCCCTTCATGCGTCTGGAGACTTTGAAAGTTACGCAGACATTGGTAAAACGTTCCTTTATCTCAAGGCATCTCCTGTGAAATACTCAACTTCTGCAAAGAGACACAATCTAATTGACGCTTTCTGAATCTCCTTTCAAACAACCTCCCAACCCCACTGTGCAGGATGCAGGAATGTCACCTTTTGTCACATTCCCCAACACAATTGTTGACACGTTTTCGGGACAGGAAAAGTAGATTCAACTGACAGATTCTGAGCCCCAGGTTGAATCTTTAAGATGTAAAAATGAACTGAAAGCCCAGCTCTCTCTGTTCCTGCAACTATTTTAACATAGACCCATTCATTATAAATTGCTTCTCCTGTGTGTAAAATACCATCTATCAACTTCAGGTTTGAACATTAATAAGCGACTGAGCATCAACTGTGAAATATAGAAGGTAGTTCCAAACTAATATCACCCCTGGTGTGGCAAAGTGTTCCTGAATTTCACTCCGAAAAGTCTAAAGCCCTAAACATTGTCTAAAATCCAATGTCCCCCAAGTCCTGTCCCCATCAAACACTCCCAGGACAGGTACAGCACGGGGTTAGGTACAGAGTATAGCTCCCTCGACACTGTCCCCATTAAACACTCCCAGGACAAAAAGAGCACGGGGTTCAATACAGAGTAAAGCTCCCTCGACACTGTCTCCATCAAACACTCGCAGGACAGGGACAGCACGGGGTTAGATACAGAGTAAAGCTCGCTCTACACTGTCCCCATCAAACACTCCGAGGACAGGTACAGCACGGGGTTAGATACAGAGTGAAGCTCCCTATACACTGTCCCCATCAAACACACCCAGGACAGGTACAGCACGGGTTTAGATACAGAGTGAAGCTCCCTCGACACTGTCCCCATCAAACACACCCAGGACAGGTACAGCACGGGTTTAGATACAGAGTGAAGCTCCCTATACAATGTCACTATCAAATAATCCAATGACAGATACAGCATGGTGCTAGATTAAAGGAAAAGCTGCCTCCACATTGTGCACATCAAACACACCCAGGACAGGTACAACACGGGGTTAGAAACAGCTCAAATCTTCCTCTACATTTTGCCCCATCATTGTGTGTCTGTGTGTGTGTGTGAGAGACAGAGAGTGTGTTTGTGTGAGAGAGAGAGAGTGTGTGTGTGTGTGTGAGAGAGAGTGTGTGTGTGAGAGACAGCGTGTGTGTGTGTGTGAGAGAATGTGTGTGAGAGAGAGTGTGTGTGTGTGAGCGAGATTGTGTGCGAGAGTGTGTGAGAAAGTGTGTGTGTGTGTGAGAGAGAGTGTGTGTGTGAGAGAGAGAGTGTGTGAGAGAGAGAGTGTGAGTGTGTGAGAGAGAGAGTGTGAGTGTGTGAGAGAGAGTGTGTGTGTGTGAGAGAGAGCGTTTGTGTGTGTGTGTGTGTGAGAGAGAGAGTGTGTGCGAGAGAGAGAGTGTGTGCGAGAGAGAGAGTGTGTGCGAGAGAGTGTGAGTGTGTGAGAGAGAGAGTGTGTGTGTGAGAGAGAGCGTTTGTGTGTGTGTGTGTGTGTGCGAGAGAGAGAGTGTGTGCGAGAGAGAGAGTGTGTGTGTGTGAGAGAGATTGTGTGCGAGAGAGTGTGTGAGAAAGTGTGTGTGTGTGTGTGAAAGAGTGTGTGTGTGAGAGAGAGTGTGTGCGAGAGAGAGAGTGTGTGCGTGCGAGAGAGAGAGTGTGTGCGTGTGAGAGAGATAGTGTGTGCGAGAGAGTGTGTGAGAAAGTGTGTGTGTGTGAGAGAGAGAGTGTGTGTGAGAGAGAGAGTGTGTGCGAGAGAGAGAGTGTGTGCGAGAGAGAGAGTGTGTGCGAGAGAGAGAGTGTGTGCGAGAGAGAGAGTGTGTGCGAGAGAGAGAGTGTGTGCGAGAGAGAGAGTGTGTGCGAGAGAGAGAGTGTGTGCGAGAGAGAGTGTGCGAGAGAGAGAGTGTGTGCGAGAGAGAGAGTGTGTGCGAGAGAGAGAGTGTGTGCGAGAGAGAGAGTGTGTGCGAGAGAGAGAGTGTGTGCGAGAGAGAGAGTGTGTGCGAGAGAGAGAGTGTGTGCGAGAGAGAGAGTGTGTGCGAGAGAGAGAGTGTGTGCGAGAGAGTGTGTGTGTGCGAGAGAGTGTGTGTGTGAGAGAGAGTGTGTGTGTGAGAGAGAGTGTGCGTGAGAGAGAGTGTGTGCGTGAGAGAGAGTGTGTGCGTGAGAGAGAGAGAGTGTGTGTGAGAGACAGTGTGTGCGAGAGTGAGAGTGTGTGTGTGAGAGAGAGTGTGCGTGTGAGAGAGAGTGTGTGTGTGTGTGAGAGAGTATATGTTTGAGAGAGAGTGTATGTGTGAGAGAGAGAGTGTATGTGTGTGAGAGAGTGAGTGCATGTGTGTGAGAGTGTGTCAGTGAGAGAGAATGCATGGGTGAGAGTGTGTGAGCGTGAAAGTGTGTGTGAGAGAATGTGTGTGAGAGAGAATGTGTGAGAGACAGAGAGAGCATGTGTGTGTGTGTGTGTGTGTCAGAGAGTGTGTAAGTAGATCGTGTGTGTGACCTGATCTTGCTCGACAGTCTATCAGTGACTGATACACGGGATTAGATGCAAAGTAAAGAGACTTCACTCCCGCACACACTCTCTCTCTCACACACACTCTCACACACACTTTCTCACACTCTCACTCTCGCACACACACTCTCTCTCAGTCTCTCTACACTGTGCCCATCCAACACTCCCAGGACAGATACAGCACGGGGTTAGATACAGAGTAAAGCTCCCTCTACACTGTCCCCATCAAACACTCCCAGGACAGATACAGCACGGTGTTAGATACAGAGTAAAGCTCCCTCTACACTGTCCCCATCAAACACTCCCAGGACAGGTACAGCACGGGGTTAGATACAGAGTAAAGCTCCCTCTACACTGTCCCCATCAAACACTCCCAGGACAGGTACAGCACGGGGTTAGATACAGAGTGAATCTCCCTCTACACTGTCCCCATCAAACACTCCCAGGACAGGTACAGCACGGGGTTAGATACAGAGTGAATCTCCCTCTACACTGTCCCCATCAAAACAGTCCCAGAACAGATACAGCACGCGGTTAGAAACAGAGTAAAGCTCCCTCTACACTATCCCCATCAAACACTCCAAGAACAGATACAGCAGGGGGTTAGATATGGAGTAAAGCTCCCTCTACAATATCCCCATCAGACAAACCAAGGACAGGTACAGCACGGGATTAGATACAGAGTAAATCTCCCTCTACACTGTCCCCATCAAACACTCCCGGAACAGATACAGCACGGGGTGAGAAACAGAGTAAATCTCCCTCTACACTGTCCCCATCAAACGCGCCCAGCACAGGTACAGCACGGGGTTAGATACAGAGTAAAGCTCCCTCGACACTGTCCTCATCAAACACTCCCAGGACCGATACAGCAAGTGGTTAGATATAGAGTAAAGCTCCCACTTCACTGTCCCCATAAAACACTTCCAGGAGAGATACAGCACGGGGTTAGATACAGAGTAAAGCTCCCTCTACACTGTCCCCCATCAAACACACCCAGGACAGGTACAGCACGTGTTTAGATACAGAGTGAATCTCCCTCTACACTGTCCCCATCAAACACTCCCAGGACAGGTACAGCACGGGGTTAGATACAGAGTGAATCTCCCTCTACACTGTCCCCCATCAAACACTCCCAGGACAGGTACAGCACGGGTTTAGATACAGAGTGAAGCTCCCTCGACACTGTCCCCATCAAACACACCGAGGACAGGTACAGCACGGGTTTAGATACAGAGTAAATCTCCCTCTACACTGTCCCCATCAAACACTCCCGGAACAGATACAGCACGGGGTGAGAAACAGAGTAAATCTCCCTCTACACTGTCCCCATCAAACGCGCCCAGCACAGGTACAGCACGGGGTTAGATACAGAGTAAAGCTCCCTCGACACTGTCCTCATCAAACACTCCCAGGACCGATACAGCAAGTGGTTAGATATAGAGTAAAGCTCCCACTTCACTGTCCCCATAAAACACTTCCAGGAGAGATACAGCACGGGGTTAGATACAGAGTAAAGCTCCCTCTACACTGTCCCCCATCAAACACACCCAGGACAGGTACAGCACGTGTTTAGATACAGAGTGAATCTCCCTCTACACTGTCCCCCATCAAACACTCCCAGGACAGGTACAGCACGGGGTTAGATACAGAGTGAATCTCCCTCTACACTGTCCCCCATCAAACACTCCCAGGACAGGTACAGCACGGGTTTAGATACAGAGTGAAGCTCCCTCGACACTGTCCCCATCAAACACACCGAGGACAGGTACAGCACGGGTTTAGATACAGAGTGAAGCTCCCTATACACTGTCCCCATCAAATAATCCAATGACAGATACAGCATGGTGCTAGATTAAAGGAAAAGCTGCCTCCACATTGTGCACATCAAACACACCCAGGACAGGTACAGCACGGGGTTAGATACAGCTCAAATCTTCCTCTACATTTTGCCCCATCATTCTGTGTGTGTGAGAGAGAATGTGTGTGTGAGAGAGAGACAGAGTGTGTGTGTGTGTGTGAGAGAGATTGTGTGCGAGAGAGTGTGTGAGAAAGTGTGTGTGTGTGAGAGAGAGAGTGTGTGTGAGAGAGAGAGTGTGTGCGAGAGAGAGAGTGTGTGCGAGAGAGAGAGTGTGTGCGAGAGAGAGAGTGTGTGCGAGAGAGAGAGTGTGTGCGAGAGAGAGAGTGTGTGCGAGAGAGAGAGTGTGTGCGAGAGAGAGTGTGTGTGAGAGAGTGTGTGTGAGAGAGAGAGTGTGTGTGTGAGAGAGAGAGTGTGTGTGTGAGAGAGAGAGTGTGTGTGTGAGAGAGAGTGTGTGTGCGTGAGAGAGAGAGTGTGCGTGAGAGAGTGTGTGTGTGTGTGTGAGAGAGAGAGCGTGTGTGTGTGTGTGAGATTTTGTGTGTGTCTAAGAGTGTGTAAGAGAGAGTGTGTGTGTGAGCTGATCTTTTTCTACAGTCTATCGGTAACTGCAACACGATATTCTGCACCCTTTCCTCTCCTTCTCCCTGTGTACTCTCTGTACAGAATGTTTTGTCTGTATAGCGCACAAGAAACAATACTTCTCACTGCATCCCAATACAAATCAATCAAATCAAATCAAATTAACACGGTGAAGTTTGGACCCTGCGGGGTGACAGTTGTCTGAATACAGATTCTATCTTATTGTAACATTCAGGTACCACGTGTACTGAGCTCACCAGCGTTCTGTCTGTATTGTGTGAATCCAGTCTTGAAATATCCACTCATGTTGCTAATTCTGCCAAGACAGAAACAGAAAGAGTGTTTGAATTCTCCGTGATTAGACCCCTTAACGATAAACAACATGGTGGATGAGAGGGATAGAGAGGGAGAGGGTGAGAGGGAGAGGAAGAGAGAGAGATGGAGCGATACAGAGTAACAGAGAGATAGGGAGAGGGAGCAATGCAGAGAGTAACAGTTAGACAGTGAGGAATAGAGATTAATTCAGATGGATGGTGAGTGACAGGGGAGTCCGAGACGCTACATAAGCAAGGTAAAGATTTGAAAATGGAGGAGTGTTTCTTACCCACTTTTAAAAGACAATCCACACTCACACCAGTCACATTTCACACTCTCTGCTCAGTCCTGTGTTGGGGGGTGTTGAGTGTGGGATCAGTGTTTGCTTTTCTCAAACCGCACTGATATTCCCAACAAGGGCAAGACGTTTCAGTGTTTAAACATGTAAACATTTAAAAACAAAAGCAGACAGGATTTGGTTAAATCTCACAGGATCCAGGGTGAGGTCGCCAAATGGATACAAAATAGGCTTGATGACAGAAGACAGAGGGTGGTTGTAGAGGGTTGTTTTTTTGGTCAAACTGGAGGCCTGTGACCAGCGGGGTGCCTCAGGGATCGGTGCTGGGTCCACTGTTATTTGTCATTTATATTAATGATTTGGATGAGAATTTAGGAGGCACGGTTTGTAAGTTTGCAGTTGACACCAAGATTTGTGGCATAGTGAACAGTGAAGAAGGTTATCTAGGGTTGCAATGGGATCTTGATCAATTGGGCCAGTGGGCTGTTGAATGGCAGATGGAGTTTAATTTAGATAAATGCGAGGTGATACATTTTGGTGGATCGAACCAACACAGGACTTACTCAGTTAATGGTAGGGTGTTGGTGAGAGTTACAGAACAAAGGGATCTCGGGGTACAGATTGATAGCTCCTTGAAAGTGGGGTCACAGGTGGATATAGTGGTGAAGAAGGCATTCCACATGCTTGGTTTCATTGGTCAGAACATGGAATAGAGGAGTTGGGACGAGTTGTTGAAGTTGTACAAGACATTGGTAAGACCACGCTTGGAATGCTGTGTATTGTTCTGGTCACCCTTATAGAAAGGAGATGATTAAGCTGGAAAGTGTGCAGAAAAGAATTAGTGGGATGCCAAGGGGTCCTGATGGTTTGAGTTATAATGAGAGGCTGGATACTCTGGGACTTTTTTTCCCTTGAGTTGGCTTAGTGGTGTTCTTCTAGAGGTCTCTAAAATAATGAGGGCATGGATATAGCAGCTTTATAGAACCTTAGTTAGGCCGCACTTGGAATATAGTGTTCAATTCTGATCGACACACGACCAGAAAGATGTGGAGAATTTGGAGAGGGTTCAGAAAAGATTTACCAGGATGTTGCCTGGTATGGAGGGCATTAGCTCTGAGGAGAGATTGGAGAAACTTGCTTTGTTCTCACTGGAACGACGGAGGTTGAGGGATGACCTGATAGAATTCTACAAGATTATGAGGGGCATGGACAGAGTGGATAGTCAGAAGCTTTTTACCAGGGTGGAAGATTCAAAATCTAGGGGGCACAGGTTTAAGGTGTGAGGGGCAAGGTTTAAAGGAGATGTACAAGGCAAGTTTTTTTACACAGAGGGTGGTGGGTGCCTGGAACTCGCTGCCGGGGGAGGTAGTGGAAGCGGATACGATAGTGAGTTTTACGGAACGTCTGGACAAATACATGGATAGGATGGGAATAGAGGGATATGGTCCCCGGAAGGGTAGGGGGTTTTAGTTCAGTCGGGCAGCATGGTCGGTGCAGGCTTGGAGGGCCGAAGAGCCTGTTCCTGTGCTGTAATTCTCTTTGTTCTTTGAGAAGCTCGTCAACATCTTTTCCAAAAGGGAGGGGAGTCTAAAACTAGAAGACACAGGTTTCAGGTGAGAGGGGAGAGGGTCCAGAGGGCAATTCTTTTCACACATAGGGTGGTGAGGGATTGGAACAAGCTGCCAGAGGTCGTAGTAGAAGCGGATACAATTTTATATTTTAAAAAGCATTTAGACAGTTATTCTGGTAAGATTGGTATTGAGGGATTTGGGCCAAACGCAAGGCATTTGATACGAGCTTTATGGTTAAAAACTGGGTGGCAGGGAAAAGTTGGGCCAACGGGCCCATTTGTATCTGAGCTCTGTTTTCTGCCCGGAAACCATTTCTCAATCCATCCCAGTATTTTCCAAATTTGTGGATTGGACACAGTAAATTGCCGTTTCCTGTCCAAAGCGGTGTTGGTTCGGTGGATTCAGGTAAATGTGTGGGGTTACGGGGATAGGGCTGGGTCAAGGGCCTTGGTAAGATACCGTGTCAGAGAGTCAGTACAGACTCGATGGGCTGAATGGTCTCCTTCTGCACTGCAGGAATTCTGTGACTCTACTATTAAGATCCCTTTGTCATTTGAAGCTTCCAGCTAAAATGCTGACAATGCTGCCTAATTCTGTGCACTTTGGCAAACGTTCTGTCTCATCACCGGGTGACACGGTGGCACAGTGGTTAGCACTGCTGACTCACAGCGCCAGGGATCTGGGTTCGATTCCCCGCCTCGAGTGACTGTCTGTGTGGAGTTTGCACGTTTGCTAAATTGCCCCTTAGTGTCAGGGGGATTCGGGCCTGGGTGGGATTATTGTCGGGGCAGGCTTGTTGGGCTGAATGGCCTCATTCTGCAGTGTAGGAATTCTATGGCTCTTGGATCTTAAATGGTTGATAAAGAGTGAAACTGAGACACAAACTGGGGCTTGGCAGCAGCAGACAGAATGGGAATCATTGCATCCTGCAGGGATTTTTATTACAGAATCAATTTCAGAAAATTTACAACTCAAAATCCACAACAGCAAAGTGTGGGATTGCAAACTTGGAATGATTAGCCCAGGGCTAAAGTTTAAAAGCTACAGATTGACATTCAGAAACAAGAGATGGCCTCACATCTTCAATTCTGTGATTGTCTGCCATCTCCTGCTCTGAATATTACAAAATCTCTGCCCCCTTCATGCGTCTGGAGACTTTGAAAGTTACGCAGACATTGGTAAAACGTTCCTTTATCTCAAGGCATCTCCTGTGAAATACTCAACTTCTGCAAAGAGACACAATCTAATTGACACTTTCTGAATCTCCTTTCAAACAACCTCCCAACCCCACTGTGCAGGATGCAGGAATGTCACCTTTTGTCACATTCCCCAACACAATTGTTGACACGTTTTCGGGACAGGAAAAGTAGATTCAACTGACAGATTCTGAGCCCCAGGTTGAATCTTTAAGATGTAAAAATGAACTGAAAGCCCAGGTCTCTCTGTTCCTGCAACTATTTTAACATTGACCCATTGATTTTAAATTGCTTCTCCTGTGTGTAAAATACCATCCATCAACTTCAGGTTTGAACATTAATAAGCGACTGAGCATCAACTGTGAATTATAGAAGGTAGTTCCAAACTAATATCACACCTGGTGTGGCAAAGTGTTCCTGAATTTCACTCCGAAAAGTCTAAAACCCTAAACATTGTCTAAAATCCAATGTCCCCCAAGTCCTGTCCCCATCAAACACTCCCAGGACAGGTACAGCACAGGGTTAGGTACAGAGTATAGCTCCCTGGACACTGTCCCCATTAAACACTCCCAGGAAAAATACAGCACGGGGTTCAATACAGAGTAAAGGTCCCTCGACACTGTCTCCATCAAACACTCGCAGGACAGGGACAGCACGGGGTTCGATACAGAGTAAAGCTCCCTCTCCACTATCCCCATAAAACACTTCCAGGAGAGATACAGCATGGGGTTAGATACAGAGCAAAACTCCCTCTACACTGTCCCCCATCAAACACACCCAGGACAGGTTCAGCACGTGTTTAGATAGAGTGAAGCTCCCTATACACTGTCCCCATCAAACACTCCCAGGACAGGTACAGCACGGGGTTAGATACAGAGTAAAGCTCCCTCTATACTGTCCCCCATCAAACACTCCCAGGACAGGTACAGCACGGGGTTCGATACAGAGTAAAGCTCCCTCTCCACTGTCCCCATAAAACACTTCCAGGAGAGATACAGCACGGGGTTAGATACAGAGCAAAGCTCCCTCTACACTGTCCCCCATCAAACACACCCAGGACAGATACAGCACGTGTTTAGATACAGAGTGAAGCTCCCTCTACACTGTCCCCCATCAAACACTCCCAGGACATATACAGCACAGGGTTAGATACAGAGTAAAGCTCCCTCTACACTATCCCCATCAAACACTCCCAGGACAGGTACAGCACAGGTTTAGATACAGAGTGAAGCTCCCTATACACTGTCCCCATCATATAATCCAATGACAGACACAGCATGGTGCTAGATTAAAGGAAAAGCTGCCTCCACATTGTGCACATCAAACACACCCAGGACAGGTACAGCACGGGGTTAGATACAGCTCAAATCTTCCTCTCCATTTTGCCCCATCATTCTGTGGGTGTGTGTGTGAGAGAATGTGTGTGTGAGAGAGAGTGTGTGTATGTGTGAGAGAGTGTGTGTGAGAGAGAGAGTGTGTGTGAGAGAGAGAGTGTGTGCGAGAGAGAGAGTGTGTGCTAGAGAGAGAGTGTGTGCGAGAGAGAGAGAGTGTGTGCGAGAGAGAGTGTGTGTGCGAGAGAGAGAGCGTGTGCGTGAGAGAGAGTGTGTGTGTGTGAGAGAGTATATGTTTGTGAGTGTATGTGTGAGAGAGAGTGTGTGTGAGAGAGAGATAGAGTGTGTGAGAGAGAGAGTGTGTGCGAGAGAGAGTGTGTGTGTGTGAGAGAGAGTGTGTGTTTGAGAGAGAGTGTGTGCGAGAGAGAGTGTGTGTGAGAGAGAGACTGTGCGTGAGAGAGAGTGTGTTAGAGAGAGTGTGTGTGTGAGAAAGAGTGTGTGTGAGAGAGACAGGCTGTGTGTGAGAGACAGGCTGTGTGTGAGAGAGTGTGTGAGAGAGTGTGTGCGAGAGAGAGAGTGTGTGTGTGAGAGAGAGTGCGTGTGAGTGAGAGTGTGTGTGAGAGAGAGAGTGTGTGTGTGAGAGTGTGTGTGAGAGTGAGAGTGTGTGTGAGAGTGAGAGTGTGTGTGAGAGAGAAACCGTGTGTGTGAGAGAGCGTGTGTGTGTGTGAGAGAGAGAGTGTGTGTGAGAGAGAGAATGTGTGTGAGAGAGAGTGTGTGTGTGTGAGAGAGAGAGTTTTCGAGAGAGAGTTTTCGAGAGAGAGAGTGTGTGTGTGTCTGTGAGAGAGTGTGTGTGTGTGAGAGAGAGAGTTTTCGAGAGAGTGTGTGCGAGAGAGAGAGTGTGTGTGAGAGAGACCGTTTGTGTGAGAGAGAGTGTGTGTGTGAGAGAGAGTGTGTGTGAGAGAGAGAGTGTGTGTGAGAGAGAGAGTGTGTGTGAGAGAGAGAGTGTGCGAGAGTGTGTGTGTGAGAGAGTGTGTGTGTGAGAGAGAGAGTGTGTGTGAGAGAGAGAGTGTGTGTGTGAGAGACATAGAGTGTGTGCGAGAGCGAGAGCGTGTGTGTGTCCCCATCAAACAAACCAAGGACAGATACAGCACGGAGTTAGATACAGAGTAAAGCTCCCTCTGCACTGTCCCCAACAAACTCGCCCTGGACAGGTACAGCACGGGGTGAGATACAGAGTAAAGCTCTCGCGATACTGTCCCCAACAAACACTCCCAGGACAGGTACAGCACGGGGTTAGATACAGAGTAAAGCTCCCTCTACACTGTCCCCATCAAACACCCCCCAGGACAGGTACAGCACGGGGTTAGATACAGATTAAAGCTCATTGTACACTGTCCCCATCAAACAAACCAAGGACAGGTACAGCACGGATTTAGATACAGAGTAAAGCTCCCTCGATACTGTCCCCATCAAACACTCCCAAGACAGGGACAGCATGGATTAGATACAGAGTAAAGCTCCCTCTGCACTATCCCCATCAAACACTCCCAGGACAGATACAGCAAGTGGTTAGATGTATACTAAAGCTCCCTCGACACTGTCCCCATCAAACACTCCCAGGACAGGTACAGCAGGGGACTAGATACAGAGTAAAGCTCCCTCTACACTGTCCCCATAAAACTTGCCCAGCACAGGTACAGCACGGGGTTAGACACAGAGTAAAGCTCCCTCGACACTGTCCCCATCAAACACTCCCACGACAGATACAGCAAGTGGTTAGATATAGAGTAAAGCTCCCACTTCAGTGTCCTCATCAAACACTCCCAGGACATATACAGCACAGGGTTAGATACAGATAAAGCTCCCTCTACACTGTCCCCATCATATAATCCAATGACAGACACAGCATGGTGCTAGATTAAAGGAAAGGCTGCCTCCACATTGTGCACATCAAACAGACCCAGGACAGGTACAGCACGGGGTTAGATACAGCTCAAATCTTCCTCTACATTTTGCCCATCATTGTGTGTGTGTGTGTGTGAGAGAATGTGTGTGTGAGAGAGAGAGAGTGTGTGTGCGTGAGAGAGTGTGTGTGCGTGAGAGAGAGTGTGTGCGTGAGAGAGAGTGTGTGCGTGAGAGAGAGTGTGTGCGTGAGAGAGAGTGTGTGCGTGAGAGAGAGTGTGTGCATGAGGGAGAGTGTGTGTGTGAGAACGTGTGTGTGTGTGTGAGAGTTTGTGTGAGAGAGAGTGTGTGAGAGAGAGTGTGTGCGAGAGAGTGTGCGAGAGAGAGTGTGCGAGAGAGAGAGTGTGTGCGAGAGAGAGTGTGTGCGAGAGAGAGTGTGTGCGAGAGAGAGTGTGTGCGAGAGAGAGTGTGTGCGAGAGAGAGTGTGTGCGAGAGAGAGTGTGTGCGAGAGAGAGTGTGTGCGAGAGAGAGTGTGTGTGCGAGAGAGAGTGTGTGTGCGAGAGAGAGTGTGTGCGAGAGAGAGTGTGTGCGAGAGAGAGTGTGTGCGAGAGAGAGTGTGTGCGAGAGAGTGTGTGCGAGAGAGACTGTGTGAGAGACTGAGTGTGTGCGTGAGAGAGACTGTGTGCGTGAGAGAGAGTATATGTTTGAGAGAGAGTGTATATGTGAGAGAGAGAGAGTGTGTGTGAGAGAGAGAGTGTGCGAGAGTGTGTCTGAGAGAGAGTGTGTGTGTGAGAGAGTGTGTGTGTGTGAGAGAGTGTGTGTGTGAGAGAGTATATGTTTGAGAGAGAGTGTATGTGTGAGAGAGTGTGTGTGTGTGAGAGAGTGTGTGTGTGAGAGAGTGAGTTTATGTGTGTGAGAGAGTGAGTGTATGTGTGTGAGAGAGTGAGTGTATGTGTGTGAGAGTGTGTCAGTTGGAGAGAATGCATGGGTGAGAGTGTGTGAGCGTGAAAGTGTGTGTGAGAGAATGTGTGTGAGAGAGAAAGTGTGTGTGACAGAGAGGAGGAGCGTGTGTGTGAGTGAGAGAGTGTGTAAGAGATAGTGTATGTGTGTGTGAGAGACAGAGAGAGCATGTGTGTGTGTGTGTGTGTGTGTTTCTGAGAGTGTGTAAGGAGAGCGTCTGTGTGACCTGATCTTCCTCTACAGTCTATCAGTAACTGAAACATGGGATTAGATGCAAAGTAAAGCTCCCTCGACACTGTTCCCATCAAACACTCCCAGGAAAGGTACAGGTACAGCACAGAGTTCGATACAGAGTAAAGCTCCCTCGACACTGTCCCCATCAAACACACACAGGACAGGTACAGCACGGGGTTAGATACAGAGTAAAGCTCCCTCTACACTGTCCCCATGAAACACACACAGGACAGGTACAGCACGGGGTTAGATACAGATAAAGCTCCCTCTGCACTGTTCCCATCGAACATCCCCAGGACAGGCACAGCACGGGGTTAGATACAGATAAAGCTCCCTCTACACTGTCACTATCAAATAACTATCAAATCTCCACATCATGACGATCAAATATTCCAATGACAGATACAGCATGGGGATAGATACAGGGAAAAGCTGCCACACATCAAACACACCCAGGACAGGTACAGCATCGGGTGAGATACAGCGTAAATCTCCCTCCACATTGTGTGTGTGAGAGAGAATGTGTGTGTGTGAGAGAGAGTGTGTGTGTGTGTGAGAGAGAGTGTGTGTGTGTGTGAGAGAGAGAGTGTGTGTGTGTCTGAGAGTGTGAGAGAGTGTGTGTGTGTGAGAGAGAGAGCGTGTGTGTGTGTGAGATTTTGTGTGTGTCTAAGAGTGTGTAAGAGAGAGAGGGTGTGTGTGTGTGTGTGTGTGTGAGCTGATCTTTCTCTCCACCCTATCGGTAACTGCAACACGATATTCTGCACCCTTTCCTCTCCTTCTCCCTGTGCACTCTATGTACAGAATGTTTTGTCTGTATAGCGCACAAGAAACAATACTTTTCACTGCATCCCAACACAAATCAATCAAATCAAATCAAATTAACACGGTGAAGTTTGGACCCTGTGGGGTGACAGTTGTCTGAATACAGATTCTATCTTATTGTAACATTCAGGTACCACGTGTACTGAGTTCACCAGCGTTCTGTCTGTATTGTGTGAATCCAGTCTTGAAATATCCACTCATGTTGCTAATTCTGCCAAGACAGAAACAGAAAGAGTGTTTGAATTCTCCGTGATTAGACCCCTTAACGATAAACAACATGGTGGATGAGAGGGATAGAGAGGGAGAGGGTGAGAGGGATAGAGAGGGAGAGGGAGAGAGAGAGAGAGAGAGGAAGAGAGAGAGATGGAGCGATGCAGAGTAACAGAGAGATAGGGAGAGGGAGCAATGCAGAGAGTAACAGTTAGACAGTGAGGAATAGAGATTAATTCAGATGGGTCGTGAGTGTCAGGGGAGTCCGAGACGCTACATAAGCAAGGTAAAGATTTGAAAATGGAGGAGTGTTTCTTACCCACTTTTAAAAGACAATCCACACTCACACCAGTCACATTTCACACTCTCTGCTCAGTCCTGTGTTGGGGGGTGTTGAGTGTGGGATCAGTGTTTGCTTTTCTCAAACCGCAGTGATATTCCCAACAAGGGCAAGACGTTTCAGTGTTTAAACATGTAAACTTTTAAAAACAAAAGCAGACAGGATTTGGTTAAATCTCACGGGATCCAGGGTGAGGTAGCCAAATGGATATAAAATAGGCTTGATGACAGAAGACAGAGGGTGGTTGTAGAGGGTTGTTTTTTTGGTCAAACTGGAGGCCTGTGACCAGCGGGGTGCCTCAGGGATCGGTGCTGGGTCCACTGTTATTTGTCATTTATATTAATGATTTGGATGAGAATTTAGGAGGCATGGTTTGTAAGTTTGCAGTTGACACCAAGATTTGTGGCATAGTGGACAGTGAAGAAGGTTATCTCGGGTTGCAATGGGATCTTGATCAATTGGGCCAGTGGGCTGTTGAATGGCAGATGGAGTTTAATTTAGATAAATGCGAGGTGATACATTTTGGTGGATCGAACCAACACAGGACTTACTCAGTTAATGGTAGGGTGTTGGTGAGAGTTACAGAACAAAGGGATCTCGGGGTACAGATTGATAGCTCCTTGAAAGTGGGGTCACAGGTGGATATAGTGGTGAAGAAGGCATTCCACATGCTTGGTTTCATTGGTCAGAACATGGAATACAGGAGTTGGGACGAGTTGTTGAAGTTGTACAAGACATTGGTAAGACCACACTTGGAATGCTGTGTATTGTTCTGGTCACCCTTATAGAAAGGAGATGATTAAGCTGGAAAGTGTGCAGAAAAGAATTACTGGGATGCCAAGGGGTCCTGATGGTTTGAGTTATAATGAGAGGCTGGATACTCTGGGACTTTTTTTCCCTTGAGTTGGCTTAGTGGTGTTCTTCTAGAGGTCTCTAAAATAATGAGGGCATGGATATAGCAGCTTTATAGAACCTTAGTTAGGCCGCACTTGGAATATAGTGTTCAATTCTGATCGACACACGACCAGAAAGATGTGGAGAATTTGGAGAGGGTTCAGAAAAGATTTACCAGGATGTTGCCTGGTATGGAGGGCATTAGCTCTGAGGAGAGATTGGAGAAACTTGGTTTGTTCTCACTGGAACGACGGAGGTTGAGGGGCGACCTGATAGAATTCTACAAGATTATGAGGGGCATGGACAGAGTGGATGGTCAGAAGCTTTTTACCAGGATGGAAGATTCAAAATCTAGGGGGCATAGGTTTAAGGTGTGAGGGGCAAGGTTTAAAGGAGATGTACAAGGCAAGTTTTTTTACACAGAGGGTGGTGGGTGCCTGGAACTCGCTGTCGGGGGAGGGAGTGGAAGCAGATACGATAGTGAGTTTTACGGAACGTCTGGACAAATACATGAATAGGATGGGAATAGAGGGATACGGTCCCCGGAAGGGTAGGGGGTTTTAGTTCAGTCGGGCAGCATGGTTGGTGCAGGCTTGGAGGGCCGAAGAGCCTGTTCCTGTGCTGTAATTCTCTTTGTTCTTTGAGAAGCTCGTCAACATCTTTTCCAAAAGGGAGGGGAGTCTAAAACTAGAAGACACAGGTTTAAGGTGAGAGGGGAGAGGGTCCAGAGGGCAATTCTTTTCACACATAGGGTGGTGAGGGATTGGAACAAGCTGCCAGAAGTCGTAGTAGAAGCGGACACAATTTTATATTTTAAAAAGCATTTAGACAGTTATTCTGGTAAGATTGGTATGGAGGGATTTGGGCCAAACGCAAGGCATTTGATACGAGCTTAATGGTAAAAACTGGGTGGCAGGGAAAAGTTGGGCCAAAGGGCCCATTTGTATCTGAGCTCTGTTTTCTGCCCGGAAACCATTTCTCAATCCATCCCAGTATTTTCCAAATTTGTGGATTGGACACAGTAAATTGCCGTTTCCTGTCCAAAGCTGTGTTGGTTCGGTGGATTAAGGTAAATGTGTGGGGTTACGGGGATAGGGCTGGGTCAAGGGCCTTGGTAAGATACTGTGTCAGAGAGTCAGTACAGACTCGATGGGCTGAATGGTCTCCTTCTGCACTGCAGGGATTCTGTGACTCTACTATTAAGATCCCTTTGTCATTTGAAGCTTCCAGCTAAAATGCTGACAATGCTGCCTATTTCTGTGCACTTTGGCAAATGTTCTGTCTCATCACCGGGTGACACGGTGGCACAGTGGTTAGCACTGCTGACTCACAGCGCCAGGGATCTGGGTTCGATTCCCCGCCTCGAGTGACTGTCTGTGTGGAGTTTGCACGTTTGCTAAATTGCCCCTTAGTGTCAGGGGGATTCGGGCCTGGGTGGGATTACTGTCGGGGCAGGCTTGTTGGGCTGAATGGCCTCATTCTGCAGTGTAGGAATTCTATGACTCTTGGATCTTAAATGGTTGATAAAGAGTGAAACTGAGACACAAACTGGGGCTTGGCAGCAGCAGACAGAATGGGAATCATTGCATCCTGCAGGGATTTTTATTACAGAATCAATTTCAGAAAATTTGCAACTCAAAATCCACAACAGCAAAGTGTGGGATTGCAAACTTGGAATGATTAGCCCAGGGCAAAAGTTTAAAAGCTACAGATTGACATTCAGAAACAAGAGATGGCCTCACATCTTCAATTCTGTGATTGTCTGCCATCTCCTGCTCTGAATATTACAAAATCTCTGCCCCCTTCATGCGTCTGGAGACTTTGAAAGTTACGCAGACATTGGTAAAACGTTCCTTTATCTCAAGGCATCTCCTGTGAAATACTCAACTTCTGCAAAGAGACACAATCTAATTGACACTTTCTGAATCTCCTTTCAAACAACCTCCCAACCCCATTGTGCAGGATGCAGGAATGTCACCTTTTGTCACATTCCCCAACACAATTGTTGACACGTTTTCGGGACAGGAAAAGTAGATTCAACTGACAGATTCTGAGCCCCAGGTTGAATCTTTAAGATGTAAAAATGAACTGAAAGCCCAGGTCTCTCTGTTCCTGCAACTATTTTAACATTGACCCATTGATTTTAAATTGCTTCTCCGGTGTGTAAAATACCATCCATCAACTTCAGGTTTGAACATTAATAAGCGACTGAGCATCAACTGTGAATTATAGAAGGTAGTTCCAAACTAATATCACACCTGGTGTGGCAAAGTGTTCCTGAATTTCACTCCGAAAAGTCTAAAACCCTAAACATTGTCTAAAATCCAATGTCCCCAAGTCCTGTCCCCATCAAACACTCCCAGGACAGGTACAGCACAGGGTTAGGTACAGAGTATAGCTCCCTGGACACTGTCCCCATTAAACACTCCCAGGAAAAATACAGCACGGGGTTCAATACAGAGTAAAGGTCCCTCGACACTGTCTCCATCAAACACTCGCAGGACAGGGACAGCACGGGGTTCGATACAGAGTAAAGCTCCCTCTCCACTATCCCCATAAAACACTTCCAGGAGAGATACAGCATGGGGTTAGATACAGAGCAAAACTCCCTCTACACTGTCCCCCATCAAACACACCCAGGACAGGTTCAGCACGTGTTTAGATAGAGTGAAGCTCCCTATACACTGTCCCCATCAAACACTCCCAGGACAGGTACAGCACGGGGTTAGATACAGAGTAAAGCTCCCTCTATACTGTCCCCCATCAAACACTCCCAGGACAGGTACAGCACGGGGTTCGATACAGAGTAAAGCTCCCTCTCCACTGTCCCCATAAAACACTTCCAGGAGAGATACAGCACGGGGTTAGATACAGAGCAAAGCTCCCTCTACACTGTCCCCCATCAAACACACCCAGGACAGGTACAGCACGTGTTTAGATACAGAGTGAAGCTCCCTCTACACTGTCCCCCATCAAACACTCCCGGGACATATACAGCACAGGGTTAGATACAGAGTAAAGCTCCCTCTACACTATCCCCATCAAACACTCCCAGGACAGGTACAGCACAGGTTTAGATACAGAGTGAAGCTCCCTATACACTGTCCCCATCATATAATCCAATGACAGACACAGCATGGTGCTAGATTAAAGGAAAAGCTGCCTCCACATTGTGCACATCAAACACACCCAGGACAGGTACAGCACGGGGTTAGATACAGCTCAAATCTTCCTCTCCATTTTGCCCCATCATTCTGTGGGTATGTGTGTGAGAGAATGTGTGTGTGAGAGAGAGTGTGTGTATGTGTGAGAGAGTGTGTGTGAGAGAGAGAGTGTGTGTGAGAGAGAGATGTGTGCGAGAGAGAGAGTGTGTGCGAGAGAGAGAGTGTGTGCGAGAGAGAGAGAGTGTGTGCGAGAGAGAGTGTGTGTGCGAGAGAGAGAGCGTGTGCGTGAGAGAGAGTGTGTGTGTGTGAGAGAGTATATGTTTGTGAGTGTATGTGTGAGAGAGGGTGTGTGTGAGAGAGAGATAGAGTGTGTGAGAGAGAGAGTGTGTGCGAGAGAGAGTGTGTGTGTGTGAGAGAGAGTGTGTGTTTGAGAGAGAGTGTGTGCGAGAGAGAGTGTGTGTGAGAGAGAGACTGTGCGTGAGAGAGAGTGTGTTAGAGAGAGTGTGTGTGTGAGAAAGAGTGTGTGTGAGAGAGACAGGCTGTGTGTGAGAGACAGGCTGTGTGTGAGAGAGTGTGTGAGAGAGTGTGTGCGAGAGAGAGAGTGTGTGTGTGAGAGAGAGTGCGTGTGAGTGAGAGTGTGTGTGTGAGAGAGAGAGTGTGTGTGTGAGAGTGTGTGTGAGAGTGAGAGTGTGTGGGAGAGTGAGAGTGTGTGTGAGAGAGAAACCGTGTGTGTGAGAGAGCGTGTGTGTGTGTGAGAGAGAGAGTGTGTGTGAGAGAGAGAATGTGTGTGAGAGAGAGTGTGTGTGTGTGAGAGAGAGAGTTTTCGAGAGAGAGTTTTCGAGAGAGAGAGTGTGTGTGTGTGTGTGTGAGAGAGTGTGTGTGTGTGTGAGAGAGAGAGTTTTCGAGAGAGTGTGTGCGAGAGAGAGAGTGTGTGTGAGAGAGACCGTTTGTGTGAGAGAGAGTGTGTGTGAGAGAGAGAGTGTGTGTGAGAGAGAGAGTGTGTGTGAGAGAGAGAGTGTGCGAGAGTGTGTGTGTGAGAGAGTGTGTGTGTGAGAGAGAGAGTGTGTGTGAGAGAGAGAGTGTGTGTGTGAGAGAGAGTGTGTGTGAGAGAGAGAGAGAGTGTGTGTGTGAGAGAGTGTGTGTGTGTGTGTGTGTGAGAGAGAGTGTGTGTGTGAGAGACATAGAGTGTGTGCGAGAGCGAGAGCGTGTGTGTGTCCCCATCAAACAAACCAAGGACAGATACAGCACGGAGTTAGATACAGAGTAAAGCTCCCTCTGCACTGTCCCCAACAAACTCGCCCAGGACAGGTACAGCACGGGGTTAGATACAGAGTAAAGCTCTCGCGATACTGTCCCCAACAAACACTCCCAGGACAGGTACAGCACGGGGTTAGATACAGAGTAAAGCTCCCTCTACACTGTCCCCATCAAACACCCCCCAGGACAGGTACAGCACGGGGTTAGATACAGATTAAAGCTCATTGTACACTGTCCCCATCAAACAAACCAAGGACAGGTACAGCACGGGTTTAGATACAGAGTAAAGCTCCCTCGATACTGTCCCCATCAAACACTCCCAAGACAGGGACAGCATGGATTAGATACAGAGTAAAGCTCCCTCTGCACTATCCCCATCAAACACTCCCAGGACAGATACAGCAAGTGGTTAGATGTATACTAAAGCTCCCTCGACACTGTCCCCATCAAACACTCCCAGGACAGGTACAGCAGGGGACTAGATACAGAGTAAAGCTCCCTCTACACTGTCCCCATCAAACTTGCCCAGCACAGGTACAGCACGGGGTTAGACACAGAGTAAAGCTCCCTCGACACTGTCCCCATCAAACACTCCCAGGACATATACAGCACAGGGTTAGATACAGATAAAGCTCCCTCTACACTGTCCCCATCATATAATCCAATGACAGACACAGCATGGTGATAGATCAATGCCTCCACATTGTGCACATCAAACAGACCCAGGACAGGTACAGCACGGGGTTAGATACAGCTCAAATCTTCCTCTACATTTTGCCCATCATTGTGTGTGTGTGTGTGTGAGAGAATGTGTGTGTGACAGAGAGAGAGTGTGTGCGTGAGAGAGAGTGTGTGCGTGAGAGAGAGTGTGTGCATGAGGGAGAGTGTGTGTGTGAGAACGTGTGTGTGTGTGTGAGAGTTTGTGTGAGAGAGAGTGTGTGAGAGAGAGTGTGTGCGAGAGAGTGTGCGAGAGAGAGTGTGCGAGAGAGAGAGTGTGTGCGAGAGAGAGTGTGTGCGAGAGAGAGTGTGTGCGAGAGAGAGTGTGTGCGAGAGAGAGTGTGTGCGAGAGAGAGTGTGTGCGAGAGAGAGTGTGTGCGAGAGAGAGTGTGTGTGCGAGAGAGAGTGTGTGTGCGAGAGAGAGTGTGTGCGAGAGAGAGTGTGTGCGAGAGAGAGTGTGTGCGAGAGAGAGTGTGTGCGAGAGAGTGTGTGCGAGAGAGACTGTGTGAGAGACTGAGTGTGTGCGTGAGAGAGACTGTGTGCGTGAGAGAGAGTATATGTTTGAGAGAGAGTGTATATGTGAGAGAGAGAGAGTGTGTGTGAGAGAGAGAGTGTGCGAGAGTGTGTCTGAGAGAGAGTGTGTGTGTGAGAGAGTGTGTGTGTGTGAGAGAGTGTGTGTGTGAGAGAGTATATGTTTGAGAGAGAGTGTATGTGTGAGAGAGTGTGTGTGTGTGAGAGAGTGTGTGTGTGAGAGAGTGAGTTTATGTGTGTGAGAGAGTGAGTGTATGTGTGTGAGAGAGTGAGTGTATGTGTGTGAGAGTGTGTCAGTTGGAGAGAATGCATGGGTGAGAGTGTGTGAGCGTGAAAGTGTGTGTGAGAGAATGTGTGTGAGAGAGAAAGTGTGTGTGACAGAGAGGAGGAGCGTGTGTGTGAGTGAGAGAGTGTGTAAGAGATAGTGTATGTGTGTGTGAGAGACAGAGAGAGCATGTGTGTGTGTGTGTGTGTGTGTGTTTCTGAGAGTGTGTAAGGAGAGCGTCTGTGTGACCTGATCTTCCTCTACAGTCTATCAGTAACTGAAACATGGGATTAGATGCAAAGTAAAGCTCCCTCGACACTGTTCCCATCAAACACTCCCAGGAAAGGTACAGGTACAGCACAGAGTTCGATACAGAGTAAAGCTCCCTCGACACTGTCCCCATCAAACACACACAGGACAGGTACAGCACGGGGTTAGATACAGAGTAAAGCTCCCTCTACACTGTCCCCATGAAACACACACAGGACAGGTACAGCACGGGGTTAGATACAGATAAAGCTCCCTCTGCACTGTTCCCATCGAACATCCCCAGGACAGGCACAGCACGGGGTTAGATACAGATAAAGCTCCCTCTACACTGTCACTATCAAATAACTATCAAATCTCCACATCATGACGATCAAATATTCCAATGACAGATACAGCATGGGGATAGATACAGGGAAAAGCTGCCACACATCAAACACACCCAGGACAGGTACAGCATCGGGTGAGATACAGCGTAAATCTCCCTCCACATTGTGTGTGTGAGAGAGAATGTGTGTGTGTGAGAGAGAGTGTGTGTGTGTGTGAGAGAGAGTGTGTGTGTGTGTGAGAGAGAGAGTGTGTGTGTGTCTGAGAGTGTGAGAGAGTGTGTGTGTGAGAGAGAGAGAGCGTGTGTGTGTGTGAGATTTTGTGTGTGTCTAAGAGTGTGTAAGAGAGAGAGGGTGTGTGTGTGTGTGTGTGTGTGTGAGCTGATCTTTCTCTCCACCCTATCGGTAACTGCAACACGATATTCTGCACCCTTTCCTCTCCTTCTCCCTGTGCACTCTATGTACAGAATGTTTTGTCTGTATAGCGCACAAGAAACAATACTTTTCACTGCATCCCAACACAAATCAATCAAATCAAATCAAATTAACACGGTGAAGTTTGGACCCTGTGGGGTGACAGTTGTCTGAATACAGATTCTATCTTATTGTAACATTCAGGTACCACGTGTGCTGAGCTCACCAGCGTTCTGTCTGTATTGTGTGAATCCAGTCTTGAAATATCCACTCATGTTGCTAATTCTGCCAAGACAGAAACAGAAAGAGTGTTTGAATTCTCCGTGATTAGACCCCTTAACGATAAACAACATGGTGGATGAGAGGGATAGAGAGGGAGAGGGTGAGAGGGATAGAGAGGGAGAGGGAGAGAGAGAGAGAGAGAGGAAGAGAGAGAGATGGAGCGATGCAGAGTAACAGAGAGATAGGGAGAGGGAGCAATGCAGAGAGTAACAGTTAGACAGTGAGGAATAGAGATTAATTCAGATGGGTCGTGAGTGTCAGGGGAGTCCGAGACGCTACATAAGCAAGGTAAAGATTTGAAAATGGAGGAGTGTTTCTTACCCACTTTTAAAAGACAATCCACACTCACACCAGTCACATTTCACACTCTCTGCTCAGTCCTGTGTTGGGGGGTGTTGAGTGTGGGATCAGTGTTTGCTTTTCTCAAACCGCAGTGATATTCCCAACAAGGGCAAGACGTTTCAGTGTTTAAACATGTAAACTTTTAAAAACAAAAGCAGACAGGATTTGGTTAAATCTCACGGGATCCAGGGTGAGGTAGCCAAATGGATATAAAATAGGCTTGATGACAGAAGACAGAGGGTGGTTGTAGAGGGTTGTTTTTTTGGTCAAACTGGAGGCCTGTGACCAGCGGGGTGCCTCAGGGATCGGTGCTGGGTCCACTGTTATTTGTCATTTATATTAATGATTTGGATGAGAATTTAGGAGGCATGGTTTGTAAGTTTGCAGTTGACACCAAGATTTGTGGCATAGTGGACAGTGAAGAAGGTTATCTCGGGTTGCAATGGGATCTTGATCAATTGGGCCAGTGGGCTGTTGAATGGCAGATGGAGTTTAATTTAGATAAATGCGAGGTGATACATTTTGGTGGATCGAACCAACACAGGACTTACTCAGTTAATGGTAGGGTGTTGGTGAGAGTTACAGAACAAAGGGATCTCGGGGTACAGATTGATAGCTCCTTGAAAGTGGGGTCACAGGTGGATATAGTGGTGAAGAAGGCATTCCACATGCTTGGTTTCATTGGTCAGAACATGGAATACAGGAGTTGGGACGAGTTGTTGAAGTTGTACAAGACATTGGTAAGACCACACTTGGAATGCTGTGTATTGTTCTGGTCACCCTTATAGAAAGGAGATGATTAAGCTGGAAAGTGTGCAGAAAAGAATTACTGGGATGCCAAGGGGTCCTGATGGTTTGAGTTATAATGAGAGGCTGGATACTCTGGGACTTTTTTTCCCTTGAGTTGGCTTAGTGGTGTTCTTCTAGAGGTCTCTAAAATAATGAGGGCATGGATATAGCAGCTTTATAGAACCTTAGTTAGGCCGCACTTGGAATATAGTGTTCAATTCTGATCGACACACGACCAGAAAGATGTGGAGAATTTGGAGAGGGTTCAGAAAAGATTTACCAGGATGTTGCCTGGTATGGAGGGCATTAGCTCTGAGGAGAGATTGGAGAAACTTGGTTTGTTCTCACTGGAACGACGGAGGTTGAGGGGCGACCTGATAGAATTCTACAAGATTATGAGGGGCATGGACAGAGTGGATGGTCAGAAGCTTTTTACCAGGATGGAAGATTCAAAATCTAGGGGGCATAGGTTTAAGGTGTGAGGGGCAAGGTTTAAAGGAGATGTACAAGGCAAGTTTTTTTACACAGAGGGTGGTGGGTGCCTGGAACTCGCTGTCGGGGGAGGGAGTGGAAGCAGATACGATAGTGAGTTTTACGGAACGTCTGGACAAATACATGAATAGGATGGGAATAGAGGGATACGGTCCCCGGAAGGGTAGGGGGTTTTAGTTCAGTCGGGCAGCATGGTTGGTGCAGGCTTGGAGGGCCGAAGAGCCTGTTCCTGTGCTGTAATTATCTTTGTTCTTTGAGAAGCTCGTCAACATCTTTTCCAAAAGGGAGGGGAGTCTAAAACTAGAAGACACAGGTTTAAGGTGAGAGGGGAGAGGGTCCAGAGGGCAATTCTTTTCACACATAGGGTGGTGAGGGATTGGAACAAGCTGCCAGAAGTCGTAGTAGAAGCGGACACAATTTTATATTTTAAAAAGCATTTAGACAGTTATTCTGGTAAGATTGGTATGGAGGGATTTGGGCCAAACGCAAGGCATTTGATACGAGCTTAATGGTAAAAACTGGGTGGCAGGGAAAAGTTGGGCCAAAGGGCCCATTTGTATCTGAGCTCTGTTTTCTGCCCGGAAACCATTTCTCAATCCATCCCAGTATTTTCCAAATTTGTGGATTGGACACAGTAAATTGCCGTTTCCTGTCCAAAGCTGTGTTGGTTCGGTGGATTAAGGTAAATGTGTGGGGTTACGGGGATAGGGCTGGGTCAAGGGCCTTGGTAAGATACTGTGTCAGAGAGTCAGTACAGACTCGATGGGCTGAATGGTCTCCTTCTGCACTGCAGGGATTCTGTGACTCTACTATTAAGATCCCTTTGTCATTTGAAGCTTCCAGCTAAAATGCTGACAATGCTGCCTATTTCTGTGCACTTTGGCAAATGTTCTGTCTCATCACCGGGTGACACGGTGGCACAGTGGTTAGCACTGCTGACTCACAGCGCCAGGGATCTGGGTTCGATTCCCCGCCTCGAGTGACTGTCTGTGTGGAGTTTGCACGTTTGCTAAATTGCCCCTTAGTGTCAGGGGGATTCGGGCCTGGGTGGGATTACTGTCGGGGCAGGCTTGTTGGGCTGAATGGCCTCATTCTGCAGTGTAGGAATTCTATGACTCTTGGATCTTAAATGGTTGATAAAGAGTGAAACTGAGACACAAACTGGGGCTTGGCAGCAGCAGACAGAATGGGAATCATTGCATCCTGCAGGGATTTTTATTACAGAATCAATTTCAGAAAATTTACAACTCAAAATCCACAACAGCAAAGTGTGGGATTGCAAACTTGGAATGATTAGCCCAGGGCAAAAGTTTAAAAGCTACAGATTGACATTCAGAAACAAGAGATGGCCTCACATCTTCAATTCTGTGATTGTCTGCCATCTCCTGCTCTGAATATTACAAAATCTCTGCCCCCTTCATGCGTCTGGAGACTTTGAAAGTTACGCAGACATTGGTAAAACGTTCCTTTATCTCAAGGCATCTCCTGTGAAATACTCAACTTCTGCAAAGAGACACAATCTAATTGACACTTTCTGAATCTCCTTTCAAACAACCTCCCAACCCCATTGTGCAGGATGCAGGAATGTCACCTTTTGTCACATTCCCCAACACAATTGTTGACACGTTTTCGGGACAGGAAAAGTAGATTCAACTGACAGATTCTGAGCCCCAGGTTGAATCTTTAAGATGTAAAAATGAACTGAAAGCCCAGGTCTCTCTGTTCCTGCAACTATTTTAACATTGACCCATTGATTTTAAATTGCTTCTCCGGTGTGTAAAATACCATCCATCAACTTCAGGTTTGAACATTAATAAGCGACTGAGCATCAACTGTGAATTATAGAAGGTAGTTCCAAACTAATATCACACCTGGTGTGGCAAAGTGTTCCTGAATTTCACTCCGAAAAGTCTAAAACCCTAAACATTGTCTAAAATCCAATGTCCCCAAGTCCTGTCCCCATCAAACACTCCCAGGACAGGTACAGCACAGGGTTAGGTACAGAGTATAGCTCCCTGGACACTGTCCCCATTAAACACTCCCAGGAAAAATACAGCACGGGGTTCAATACAGAGTAAAGGTCCCTCGACACTGTCTCCATCAAACACTCGCAGGACAGGGACAGCACGGGGTTCGATACAGAGTAAAGCTCCCTCTCCACTATCCCCATAAAACACTTCCAGGAGAGATACAGCATGGGGTTAGATACAGAGCAAAACTCCCTCTACACTGTCCCCCATCAAACACACCCAGGACAGGTTCAGCACGTGTTTAGATAGAGTGAAGCTCCCTATACACTGTCCCCATCAAACACTCCCAGGACAGGTACAGCACGGGGTTAGATACAGAGTAAAGCTCCCTCTATACTGTCCCCCATCAAACACTCCCAGGACAGGTACAGCACGGGGTTCGATACAGAGTAAAGCTCCCTCTCCACTGTCCCCATAAAACACTTCCAGGAGAGATACAGCACGGGGTTAGATACAGAGCAAAGCTCCCTCTACACTGTCCCCCATCAAACACACCCAGGACAGGTACAGCACGTGTTTAGATACAGAGTGAAGCTCCCTCTACACTGTCCCCCATCAAACACTCCCAGGACATATACAGCACAGGGTTAGATACAGAGTAAAGCTCCCTCTACACTATCCCCATCAAACACTCCCAGGACAGGTACAGCACAGGTTTAGATACAGAGTGAAGCTCCCTATACACTGTCCCCATCATATAATCCAATGACAGACACAGCATGGTGCTAGATTAAAGGAAAAGCTGCCTCCACATTGTGCACATCAAACACACCCAGGACAGGTACAGCACGGGGTTAGATACAGCTCAAATCTTCCTCTCCATTTTGCCCCATCATTCTGTGGGTATGTGTGTGAGAGAATGTGTGTGTGAGAGAGAGTGTGTGTATGTGTGAGAGAGTGTGTGTGAGAGAGAGAGTGTGTGTGAGAGAGAGAGTGTGTGCGAGAGAGAGAGTGTGTGCGAGAGAGAGAGTGTGTGCGAGAGAGAGAGAGTGTGTGCGAGAGAGAGTGTGTGTGCGAGAGAGAGAGCGTGTGCGTGAGAGAGAGTGTGTGTGTGTGAGAGAGTATATGTTTGTGAGTGTATGTGTGAGAGAGGGTGTGTGTGAGAGAGAGATAGAGTGTGTGAGAGAGAGAGTGTGTGCGAGAGAGAGTGTGTGTGTGTGAGAGAGAGTGTGTGTTTGAGAGAGAGTGTGTGCGAGAGAGAGTGTGTGTGAGAGAGAGACTGTGCGTGAGAGAGAGTGTGTTAGAGAGAGTGTGTGTGTGAGAAAGAGTGTGTGTGAGAGAGACAGGCTGTGTGTGAGAGACAGGCTGTGTGTGAGAGAGTGTGTGAGAGAGTGTGTGCGAGAGAGAGAGTGTGTGTGTGAGAGAGAGTGCGTGTGAGTGAGAGTGTGTGTGTGAGAGAGAGAGTGTGTGTGTGAGAGTGTGTGTGAGAGTGAGAGTGTGTGGGAGAGTGAGAGTGTGTGTGAGAGAGAAACCGTGTGTGTGAGAGAGCGTGTGTGTGTGTGAGAGAGAGAGTGTGTGTGAGAGAGAGAATGTGTGTGAGAGAGAGTGTGTGTGTGTGAGAGAGAGAGTTTTCGAGAGAGAGTTTTCGAGAGAGAGAGTGTGTGTGTGTGTGTGTGAGAGAGTGTGTGTGTGTGTGAGAGAGAGAGTTTTCGAGAGAGTGTGTGCGAGAGAGAGAGTGTGTGTGAGAGAGACCGTTTGTGTGAGAGAGAGTGTGTGTGAGAGAGAGAGTGTGTGTGAGAGAGAGAGTGTGTGTGAGAGAGAGAGTGTGCGAGAGTGTGTGTGTGAGAGAGTGTGTGTGTGAGAGAGAGAGTGTGTGTGAGAGAGAGAGTGTGTGTGTGAGAGAGAGTGTGTGTGAGAGAGAGAGAGAGTGTGTGTGTGAGAGAGTGTGTGTGTGTGTGTGTGTGAGAGAGAGTGTGTGTGTGAGAGACATAGAGTGTGTGCGAGAGCGAGAGCGTGTGTGTGTCCCCATCAAACAAACCAAGGACAGATACAGCACGGAGTTAGATACAGAGTAAAGCTCCCTCTGCACTGTCCCCAACAAACTCGCCCAGGACAGGTACAGCACGGGGTTAGATACAGAGTAAAGCTCTCGCGATACTGTCCCCAACAAACACTCCCAGGACAGGTACAGCACGGGGTTAGATACAGAGTAAAGCTCCCTCTACACTGTCCCCATCAAACACCCCCCAGGACAGGTACAGCACGGGGTTAGATACAGATTAAAGCTCATTGTACACTGTCCCCATCAAACAAACCAAGGACAGGTACAGCACGGGTTTAGATACAGAGTAAAGCTCCCTCGATACTGTCCCCATCAAACACTCCCAAGACAGGGACAGCATGGATTAGATACAGAGTAAAGCTCCCTCTGCACTATCCCCATCAAACACTCCCAGGACAGATACAGCAAGTGGTTAGATGTATACTAAAGCTCCCTCGACACTGTCCCCATCAAACACTCCCAGGACAGGTACAGCAGGGGACTAGATACAGAGTAAAGCTCCCTCTACACTGTCCCCATCAAACTTGCCCAGCACAGGTACAGCACGGGGTTAGACACAGAGTAAAGCTCCCTCGACACTGTCCCCATCAAACACTCCCAGGACATATACAGCACAGGGTTAGATACAGATAAAGCTCCCTCTACACTGTCCCCATCATATAATCCAATGACAGACACAGCATGGTGATAGATCAATGCCTCCACATTGTGCACATCAAACAGACCCAGGACAGGTACAGCACGGGGTTAGATACAGCTCAAATCTTCCTCTACATTTTGCCCATCATTGTGTGTGTGTGTGTGTGAGAGAATGTGTGTGTGACAGAGAGAGAGTGTGTGCGTGAGAGAGAGTGTGTGCGTGAGAGAGAGTGTGTGCATGAGGGAGAGTGTGTGTGTGAGAACGTGTGTGTGTGTGTGAGAGTTTGTGTGAGAGAGAGTGTGTGAGAGAGAGTGTGTGCGAGAGAGTGTGCGAGAGAGAGTGTGCGAGAGAGAGAGTGTGTGCGAGAGAGAGTGTGTGCGAGAGAGAGTGTGTGCGAGAGAGAGTGTGTGCGAGAGAGAGTGTGTGCGAGAGAGAGTGTGTGCGAGAGAGAGTGTGTGCGAGAGAGAGTGTGTGTGCGAGAGAGAGTGTGTGTGCGAGAGAGAGTGTGTGCGAGAGAGAGTGTGTGCGAGAGAGAGTGTGTGCGAGAGAGAGTGTGTGCGAGAGAGTGTGTGCGAGAGAGACTGTGTGAGAGACTGAGTGTGTGCGTGAGAGAGACTGTGTGCGTGAGAGAGAGTATATGTTTGAGAGAGAGTGTATATGTGAGAGAGAGAGAGTGTGTGTGAGAGAGAGAGTGTGCGAGAGTGTGTCTGAGAGAGAGTGTGTGTGTGAGAGAGTGTGTGTGTGTGAGAGAGTGTGTGTGTGAGAGAGTATATGTTTGAGAGAGAGTGTATGTGTGAGAGAGTGTGTGTGTGTGAGAGAGTGTGTGTGTGAGAGAGTGAGTTTATGTGTGTGAGAGAGTGAGTGTATGTGTGTGAGAGAGTGAGTGTATGTGTGTGAGAGTGTGTCAGTTGGAGAGAATGCATGGGTGAGAGTGTGTGAGCGTGAAAGTGTGTGTGAGAGAATGTGTGTGAGAGAGAAAGTGTGTGTGACAGAGAGGAGGAGCGTGTGTGTGAGTGAGAGAGTGTGTAAGAGATAGTGTATGTGTGTGTGAGAGACAGAGAGAGCATGTGTGTGTGTGTGTGTGTGTGTTTCTGAGAGTGTGTAAGGAGAGCGTCTGTGTGACCTGATCTTCCTCTACAGTCTATCAGTAACTGAAACATGGGATTAGATGCAAAGTAAAGCTCCCTCGACACTGTTCCCATCAAACACTCCCAGGAAAGGTACAGGTACAGCACAGAGTTCGATACAGAGTAAAGCTCCCTCGACACTGTCCCCATCAAACACACACAGGACAGGTACAGCACGGGGTTAGATACAGAGTAAAGCTCCCTCTACACTGTCCCCATGAAACACACACAGGACAGGTACAGCACGGGGTTAGATACAGATAAAGCTCCCTCTGCACTGTTCCCATCGAACATCCCCAGGACAGGCACAGCACGGGGTTAGATACAGATAAAGCTCCCTCTACACTGTCACTATCAAATAACTATCAAATCTCCACATCATGACGATCAAATATTCCAATGACAGATACAGCATGGGGATAGATACAGGGAAAAGCTGCCACACATCAAACACACCCAGGACAGGTACAGCATCGGGTGAGATACAGCGTAAATCTCCCTCCACATTGTGTGTGTGAGAGAGAATGTGTGTGTGTGAGAGAGAGTGTGTGTGTGTGTGAGAGAGAGTGTGTGTGTGTGTGAGAGAGAGAGTGTGTGTGTGTCTGAGAGTGTGAGAGAGTGTGTGTGTGAGAGAGAGAGAGCGTGTGTGTGTGTGAGATTTTGTGTGTGTCTAAGAGTGTGTAAGAGAGAGAGGGTGTGTGTGTGTGTGTGTGTGTGTGAGCTGATCTTTCTCTCCACCCTATCGGTAACTGCAACACGATATTCTGCACCCTTTCCTCTCCTTCTCCCTGTGCACTCTATGTACAGAATGTTTTGTCTGTATAGCGCACAAGAAACAATACTTTTCACTGCATCCCAACACAAATCAATCAAATCAAATCAAATTAACACGGTGAAGTTTGGACCCTGTGGGGTGACAGTTGTCTGAATACAGATTCTATCTTATTGTAACATTCAGGTACCACGTGTACTGAGCTCACCAGCGTTCTGTCTGTATTGTGTGAATCCAGTCTTGAAATATCCACTCATGTTGCTAATTCTGCCAAGACAGAAACAGAAAGAGTGTTTGAATTCTCCGTGATTAGACCCCTTAACGATAAACAACATGGTGGATGAGAGGGATAGAGAGGGAGAGGGTGAGAGGGATAGAGAGGGAGAGGGAGAGAGAGAGAGAGAGAGGAAGAGAGAGAGATGGAGCGATGCAGAGTAACAGAGAGATAGGGAGAGGGAGCAATGCAGAGAGTAACAGTTAGACAGTGAGGAATAGAGATTAATTCAGATGGGTCGTGAGTGTCAGGGGAGTCCGAGACGCTACATAAGCAAGGTAAAGATTTGAAAATGGAGGAGTGTTTCTTACCCACTTTTAAAAGACAATCCACACTCACACCAGTCACATTTCACACTCTCTGCTCAGTCCTGTGTTGGGGGGTGTTGAGTGTGGGATCAGTGTTTGCTTTTCTCAAACCGCAGTGATATTCCCAACAAGGGCAAGACGTTTCAGTGTTTAAACATGTAAACTTTTAAAAACAAAAGCAGACAGGATTTGGTTAAATCTCACGGGATCCAGGGTGAGGTAGCCAAATGGATATAAAATAGGCTTGATGACAGAAGACAGAGGGTGGTTGTAGAGGGTTGTTTTTTTGGTCAAACTGGAGGCCTGTGACCAGCGGGGTGCCTCAGGGATCGGTGCTGGGTCCACTGTTATTTGTCATTTATATTAATGATTTGGATGAGAATTTAGGAGGCATGGTTTGTAAGTTTGCAGTTGACACCAAGATTTGTGGCATAGTGGACGGTGAAGAAGGTTATCTCGGGTTGCAATGGGATCTTGATCAATTGGGCCAGTGGGCTGTTGAATGGCAGATGGAGTTTAATTTAGATAAATGCGAGGTGATACATTTTGGTGGATCGAACCAACACAGGACTTACTCAGTTAATGGTAGGGTGTTGGTGAGAGTTACAGAACAAAGGGATCTCGGAGTACAGATTGATAGCTCCTTGAAAGTGGGGTCACAGGTGGATATAGTGGTGAAGAAGGCATTCCACATGCTTGGTTTCATTGGTCAGAACATGGAATACAGGAGTTGGGACGAGTTGTTGAAGTTGTACAAGACATTGGTAAGACCACACTTGGAATGCTGTGTATTGTTCTGGTCACCCTTATAGAAAGGAGATGATTAAGCTGGAAAGTGTGCAGAAAAGAATTACTGGGATGCCAAGGGGTCCTGATGGTTTGAGTTATAATGAGAGGCTGGATACTCTGGGACTTTTTTTCCCTTGAGTTGGCTTAGTGGTGTTCTTCTAGAGGTCTCTAAAATAATGAGGGCATGGATATAGCAGCTTTATAGAACCTTAGTTAGGCCGCACTTGGAATATAGTGTTCAATTCTGATCGACACACGACCAGAAAGATGTGGAGAATTTGGAGAGGGTTCAGAAAAGATTTACCAGGATGTTGCCTGGTATGGAGGGCATTAGCTCTGAGGAGAGATTGGAGAAACTTGGTTTGTTCTCACTGGAACGACGGAGGTTGAGGGGCGACCTGATAGAATTCTACAAGATTATGAGGGGCATGGACAGAGTGGATGGTCAGAAGCTTTTTACCAGGATGGAAGATTCAAAATCTAGGGGGCATAGGTTTAAGGTGTGAGGGGCAAGGTTTAAAGGGGATGTACAAGGCAAGTTTTTTTACACAGAGGGTGGTGGGTGCCTGGAACTCGCTGTCGGGGGAGGGAGTGGAAGCAGATACGATAGTGAGTTTTACGGAACGTCTGGACAAATACATGAATAGGATGGGAATAGAGGGATACGGTCCCCGGAAGGGTAGGGGGTTTTAGTTCAGTCGGGCAGCATGGTTGGTGCAGGCTTGGAGGGCCGAAGAGCCTGTTCCTGTGCTGTAATTCTCTTTGTTCTTTGAGAAGCTCGTCAACATCTTTTCCAAAAGGGAGGGGAGTCTAAAACTAGAAGACACAGGTTTAAGGTGAGAGGGGAGAGGGTCCAGAGGGCAATTCTTTTCACACATAGGGTGGTGAGGGATTGGAACAAGCTGCCAGAAGTCGTAGTAGAAGCGGACACAATTTTATATTTTAAAAAGCATTTAGACAGTTATTCTGGTAAGATTGGTATGGAGGGATTTGGGCCAAACGCAAGGCATTTGATACGAGCTTAATGGTAAAAACTGGGTGGCAGGGAAAAGTTGGGCCAAAGGGCCCATTTGTATCTGAGCTCTGTTTTCTGCCCGGAAACCATTTCTCAATCCATCCCAGTATTTTCCAAATTTGTGGATTGGACACAGTAAATTGCCGTTTCCTGTCCAAAGCTGTGTTGGTTCGGTGGATTAAGGTAAATGTGTGGATTTACGGGGATAGGGCTGGGTCAAGGGCCTTGGTAAGATACTGTGTCAGAGAGTCAGTACAGACTCGATGGGCTGAATGGTCTCCTTCTGCACTGCAGGGATTCTGTGACTCTACTATTAAGATCCCTTTGTCATTTGAAGCTTCCAGCTAAAATGCTGACAATGCTGCCTATTTCTGTGCACTTTGGCAAATGTTCTGTCTCATCACCGGGTGACACGGTGGCACAGTGGTTAGCACTGCTGACTCACAGCGCCAGGGATCTGGGTTCGATTCCCCGCCTCGAGTGACTGTCTGTGTGGAGTTTGCACGTTTGCTAAATTGCCCCTTAGTGTCAGGGGGATTCGGGCCTGGGTGGGATTACTGTCGGGGCAGGCTTGTTGGGCTGAATGGCCTCATTCTGCAGTGTAGGAATTCTATGACTCTTGGATCTTAAATGGTTGATAAAGAGTGAAACTGAGACACAAACTGGGGCTTGGCAGCAGCAGACAGAATGGGAATCATTGCATCCTGCAGGGATTTTTATTACAGAATCAATTTCAGAAAATTTACAACTCAAAATCCACAACAGCAAAGTGTGGGATTGCAAACTTGGAATGATTAGCCCAGGGCAAAAGTTTAAAAGCTACAGATTGACATTCAGAAACAAGAGATGGCCTCACATCTTCAATTCTGTGATTGTCTGCCATCTCCTGCTCTGAATATTACAAAATCTCTGCCCCCTTCATGCGTCTGGAGACTTTGAAAGTTACGCAGACATTGGTAAAACGTTCCTTTATCTCAAGGCATCTCCTGTGAAATACTCAACTTCTGCAAAGAGACACAATCTAATTGACACTTTCTGAATCTCCTTTCAAACAACCTCCCAACCCCATTGTGCAGGATGCAGGAATGTCACCTTTTGTCACATTCCCCAACACAATTGTTGACACGTTTTCGGGACAGGAAAAGTAGATTCAACTGACAGATTCTGAGCCCCAGGTTGAATCTTTAAGATGTAAAAATGAACTGAAAGCCCAGGTCTCTCTGTTCCTGCAACTATTTTAACATTGACCCATTGATTTTAAATTGCTTCTCCGGTGTGTAAAATACCATCCATCAACTTCAGGTTTGAACATTAATAAGCGACTGAGCATCAACTGTGAATTATAGAAGGTAGTTCCAAACTAATATCACACCTGGTGTGGCAAAGTGTTCCTGAATTTCACTCCGAAAAGTCTAAAACCCTAAACATTGTCTAAAATCCAATGTCCCCAAGTCCTGTCCCCATCAAACACTCCCAGGACAGGTACAGCACAGGGTTAGGTACAGAGTATAGCTCCCTGGACACTGTCCCCATTAAACACTCCCAGGAAAAATACAGCACGGGGTTCAATACAGAGTAAAGGTCCCTCGACACTGTCTCCATCAAACACTCGCAGGACAGGGACAGCACGGGGTTCGATACAGAGTAAAGCTCCCTCTCCACTATCCCCATAAAACACTTCCAGGAGAGATACAGCATGGGGTTAGATACAGAGCAAAACTCCCTCTACACTGTCCCCCATCAAACACACCCAGGACAGGTTCAGCACGTGTTTAGATAGAGTGAAGCTCCCTATACACTGTCCCCATCAAACACTCCCAGGACAGGTACAGCACGGGGTTAGATACAGAGTAAAGCTCCCTCTATACTGTCCCCCATCAAACACTCCCAGGACAGGTACAGCACGGGGTTCGATACAGAGTAAAGCTCCCTCTCCACTGTCCCCATAAAACACTTCCAGGAGAGATACAGCACGGGGTTAGATACAGAGCAAAGCTCCCTCTACTCTGTCCCCCATCAAACACACCCAGGACAGGTACAGCACGTGTTTAGATACAGAGTGAAGCTCCCTCTACACTGTCCCCCATCAAACACTCCCAGGACATATACAGCACAGGGTTAGATACAGAGTAAAGCTCCCTCTACACTATCCCCATCAAACACTCCCAGGACAGGTACAGCACAGGTTTAGATACAGAGTGAAGCTCCCTATTCACTGTCCCCATCATATAATCCAATGACAGACACAGCATGGTGCTAGATTAAAGGAAAAGCTGCCTCCACATTGTGCACATCAAACACACCCAGGACAGGTACAGCACGGGGTTAGATACAGCTCAAATCTTCCTCTCCATTTTGCCCCATCATTCTGTGGGTATGTGTGTGAGAGAATGTGTGTGTGAGAGAGAGTGTGTGTATGTGTGAGAGAGTGTGTGTGAGAGAGAGAGTGTGTGTGAGAGAGAGAGTGTGTGCGAGAGAGAGAGTGTGTGCGAGAGAGAGAGTGTGTGCGAGAGAGAGAGAGTGTGTGCGAGAGAGAGTGTGTGTGCGAGAGAGAGAGCGTGTGCGTGAGAGAGAGTGTGTGTGTGTGAGAGAGTATATGTTTGTGAGTGTATGTGTGAGAGAGGGTGTGTGTGAGAGAGAGATAGAGTGTGTGAGAGAGAGAGTGTGTGCGAGAGAGAGTGTGTGTGTGTGAGAGAGAGTGTGTGTTTGAGAGAGAGTGTGTGCGAGAGAGAGTGTGTGTGAGAGAGAGACTGTGCGTGAGAGAGAGTGTGTTAGAGAGAGTGTGTGTGTGAGAAAGAGTGTGTGTGAGAGAGACAGGCTGTGTGTGAGAGACAGGCTGTGTGTGAGAGAGTGTGTGAGAGAGTGTGTGCGAGAGAGAGAGTGTGTGTGTGAGAGAGAGTGCGTGTGAGTGAGAGTGTGTGTGTGAGAGAGAGAGTGTGTGTGTGAGAGTGTGTGTGAGAGTGAGAGTGTGTGGGAGAGTGAGAGTGTGTGTGAGAGAGAAACCGTGTGTGTGAGAGAGCGTGTGTGTGTGTGAGAGAGAGAGTGTGTGTGAGAGAGAGAATGTGTGTGAGAGAGAGTGTGTGTGTGTGAGAGAGAGAGTTTTCGAGAGAGAGTTTTCGAGAGAGAGAGTGTGTGTGTGTGTGTGTGTGAGAGAGTGTGTGTGTGTGTGAGAGAGAGAGTTTTCGAGAGAGTGTGTGCGAGAGAGAGAGTGTGTGTGAGAGAGACCGTTTGTGTGAGAGAGAGTGTGTGTGAGAGAGAGAGTGTGTGTGAGAGAGAGATTGTGTGTGAGAGAGAGAGTGTGCGAGAGTGTGTGTGTGAGAGAGTGTGTGTGTGAGAGAGAGAGTGTGTGTGAGAGAGAGAGTGTGTGTGTGAGAGAGAGTGTGTGTGAGAGAGAGAGAGAGTGTGTGTGTGAGAGAGTGTGTGTGTGTGTGTGTGAGAGAGAGTGTGTGTGTGAGAGACATAGAGTGTGTGCGAGAGCGAGAGCGTGTGTGTGTCCCCATCAAACAAACCAAGGACAGATACAGCACGGAGTTAGATACAGAGTAAAGCTCCCTCTGCACTGTCCCCAACAAACTCGCCCAGGACAGGTACAGCACGGGGTTAGATACAGAGTAAAGCTCTCGCGATACTGTCCCCAACAAACACTCCCAGGACAGGTACAGCACGGGGTTAGATACAGAGTAAAGCTCCCTCTACACTGTCCCCATCAAACACCCCCCAGGACAGGTACAGCACGGGGTTAGATACAGATTAAAGCTCATTGTACACTGTCCCCATCAAACAAACCAAGGACAGGTACAGCACGGGTTTAGATACAGAGTAAAGCTCCCTCGATACTGTCCCCATCAAACACTCCCAAGACAGGGACAGCATGGATTAGATACAGAGTAAAGCTCCCTCTGCACTATCCCCATCAAACACTCCCAGGACAGATACAGCAAGTGGTTAGATGTATACTAAAGCTCCCTCGACACTGTCCCCATCAAACACTCCCAGGACAGGTACAGCAGGGGACTAGATACAGAGTAAAGCTCCCTCTACACTGTCCCCATCAAACTTGCCCAGCACAGGTACAGCACGGGGTTAGACACAGAGTAAAGCTCCCTCGACACTGTCCCCATCAAACACTCCCAGGACATATACAGCACAGGGTTAGATACAGATAAAGCTCCCTCTACACTGTCCCCATCATATAATCCAATGACAGACACAGCATGGTGATAGATCAATGCCTCCACATTGTGCACATCAAACAGACCCAGGACAGGTACAGCACGGGGTTAGATACAGCTCAAATCTTCCTCTACATTTTGCCCATCATTGTGTGTGTGTGTGTGTGTGAGAGAATGTGTGTGTGACAGAGAGAGAGTGTGTGCGTGAGAGAGAGTGTGTGCGTGAGAGAGAGTGTGTGCATGAGGGAGAGTGTGTGTGTGAGAACGTGTGTGTGTGTGTGAGAGTTTGTGTGAGAGAGAGTGTGTGAGAGAGAGTGTGTGCGAGAGAGTGTGCGAGAGAGAGTGTGCGAGAGAGAGTGTGTGCGAGAGAGAGTGTGTGCGAGAGAGAGTGTGTGCGAGAGAGAGTGTGTGCGAGAGAGAGTGTGTGCGAGAGAGAGTGTGTGCGAGAGAGAGTGTGTGCGAGAGAGAGTGTGTGCGAGAGAGAGTGTGTGTGCGAGAGAGAGTGTGTGTGCGAGAGAGAGTGTGTGCGAGAGAGAGTGTGTGCGAGAGAGAGTGTGTGCGAGAGAGAGTGTGTGCGAGAGAGTGTGTGCGAGAGAGACTGTGTGAGAGACTGAGTGTGTGCGTGAGAGAGACTGTGTGCGTGAGAGAGAGTAGATGTTTGAGAGAGAGTGTATATGTGAGAGAGAGAGAGTGTGTGTGAGAGAGAGAGTGTGCGAGAGTGTGTCTGAGAGAGAGTGTGTGTGTGAGAGAGTGTGTGTGTGAGAGAGTGTGTGTGTGAGAGAGTATATGTTTGAGAGAGAGTGTATGTGTGAGAGAGTGTGTGTGTGTGAGAGAGTGTGTGTGTGAGAGAGTGTGTTTGTGAGAGAGTGTGTGTGTATGAGAGAGAGTGTGTGTGAGAGTGTGTGTGTGAGAAAGAGCGTGTGAGTGTGAGAGTGTGTGTGTGTGAGAGAGTGTGTCGTGTGTGTG